>NC_069503.1:857925943-857965943 GCF_027579735.1 Bombina bombina
CTTTAAACTCAAAAGTAAAGGCACATGAACAGTTCATATGAATCCAGTACTTCTTCAAACTTCCAATCCCCCTATGGATGTTTACTTACTTGAACTGACCTCAATCAATATCAGGTAAGTAGAGACGTAATCACTTGTCAAAAACTCGCTGTCTGCAAAAGCCTCTTGTATAGGATACAGGAACGCCTTTTGAACTTGGAGTATTCACGGATAAAAATTTTCAAATCCTCTTTCGGTAGAGTGAGGTAGAACTCTTTCTTAGCTGAGGACCAAGACCCCTGCAGATGTATATCCTCAGGACCGAACAGCAGCAGTCACCCAGCCGCCCCCTACACTATATATAAATAAAGTATAGCTGATAGAATATTACACATGTGATAACCTATTCCCCCATAGAAGTTAATGGAGCATAATTGTAAAAAACCCCACCTTGCACGCAAACCCGATCGCATATATGCGTTAATCTGACATGAAAATATGAATTTTTCACGTTCCATTGTTCTTCACATAGAAGAATATGTTCTATTTATTCCTAAATATATAAATATACACATATATATATATATATCGGTACCGATACCAAGTATTTGCATGAGTACTTGTACTCGTGTAAATGCACCGATACTTTAACCGATACCTCCACTTCCTACCCATATGCTATCTTGTGACGTTTTTTAAAACTGCATGTTCTCATTTCATTTTAAGCTGGAGTGGAGACTAAACTAAAAATTGTTAACTATTGTTCTGTCAATACAAATTATTGTTATTTGTATTATTGTAGGAAAGATCCCTGTACCTCGTTCAGACAAATCCCTGAAGTACTGGGTAGTTAAAGGGACACTGAACCCAATTTTTTTCTTTTGTGATTCAGATAGAGCATGACATTTTAAGCAACTTTCTAATTTACTCCTATTATCAAACTTTCTTCATTCTCTTGGTATCTTTATTTGAAATGCAAGAATGTAAGTTTAGATGTTGGCCCATTTTTAGTGAACAACCTGGTTTGTTCTTGCTGATTGGTGGATAAATTCATCCACCAATAAAAAGTGCTGTCCAAAGTTCTGAACCAAAAAAGCTTAGATGCCTTCTTTTTCAAATAAGGATAGCAAGAGAATGAAGAATAATTGATAATAGGCGTAAATTAGAACGTTGCTTAAAATTTCATGCTCTATCTGAATCACGAAAGAAAAAAATTGGGTTCAGTGTCCCTTTAAGAAACTGAGATTTCCAGCACTGGCTAAGCCTAAAATAGCCCAAAAATATCTTTCTGCCCCATGCAGTAGTGTGGAAAGTGAAAGACTGTTCAACTTAGAGTCAAACCTCCTTACTGATAGCAAAAACAGACTAATAGCTTAACATGCAGAGATGCTTCTGTTCTGTTCCTTAAAAAGAACTTGCCACTAACTTTTGAAAAATTATTCTTATTGCTTGATTGCCTTTTTTACTGCTAGTTCTCATCTTGCACAATTATGTTCAAAACATACTGTACTCTGAGGAACATCCATACCCTTAGATTATATAATTGCAGGAAGAGTACTCATAGGACAAATTAATGGCTAGATTTAGAGTTTTGTCGGTAAAGACCCACGTAGCTAACGCTCCTTTTTTCCCCCCGCACCTTTTAAACAACGCTGGTATTGAGAGTTCTCTGAAGGGCTGCGTTAGGCTCCAAAAAGGGAGCGTAGAGGCATATGTACCGCCACTTCAACTTTCAATACCAGCGTTGCTTACGGTAGCGGCTAGCTGGAAAAACGTGCTCGTGCATGATTCCCCCATAGGAAACAATGGGGCAGTTTGGGCTGAAACGCAGTTTGGGCAAAAAAGCAGCGTTAAGCTCCTAACGCAGCTCCATTGTTTCCTATGGGGAAACACTTTCTAAGTCTGCACCTAACACCCTAACATGAACCCCGAGTCTAAACACCCCTAATCTTACACTTATTAACCACTAATCTGCCGCCCCCCGCTATCGCTGACACCTGCATTACACAATTAACCCCTAATCTGCCACTCCGTACACCGCCGCAACCTACATTATACCTATAAATCCCTAATCTGCTGCCCCTAACATCGCCAACACCTATATTATATTTATTAACCCCTAATCTGCCCCCCCAACGTCGCTGCTACCTACCTACACTTATTAACCCCTAATCTGCTGACCGGACCTCACCGCTACTCTAATAAATGTATTAACCCCTAAACCGCCGCACTCCCACCTCAAAAGCCCTATAATAAATAGTATTAACCCCTAATCTGCCCTCCCTAACATCGCCGACACCTAACTTCAAGTATTAACCCCTAATCTGCCGACCGGACCTCGCCGCTACTCTCATAAATGTATTAACCCCTAAAGCTAACCCTAACCCTAACACCCCCCTAAATTAAATGTAATTTTAATCTAACAAAATAAATTAAATCTTATTAACTAAAGTATTCCTATTTAAAACTAAATACTTACCTGTAAAATAAACCCTAATATAGCTACAATATAACAAATAATTATATTGTAGCTATTTTAGGATTTATATTTATTTTACAGGCAACTTTGTATTTATTTTAACTAGGTACAATAGCTATTAAATAGTTATTTACTATTTAATAGCTACCTAGTTAAAATAATTACAAAATTACCTGTAAAATAAATCCTAACCTAAGTTACAATTAAACCTAACACTACACTATCAATAAATAAATTAAATCAATTAACTACAAGTACCTACAATTAAATAAACTAAACTAAATTACAAAAAAAACCCCACTAAATTACAAAAAATAAGAAAATATTACAAGAATTTTAAGCTAATTACACCTACTCTAAGCCCCCTAATAAAATAACAAAGCCCCCCAAAATAAAAAATATTTCCTACCCTAATCTAAATTAAAAAAGTTAACAGCTCTATTACCTTACCAGCCCTTAAAAGGGCTTTTTGCGGGGCATGCCCCAAAGAAATCAGCTCTTTTGCCTGTAAAAAAACACAATATCACCCCCCAACATTACAACCCACCACCCACATACCCCTACTCTAACCCAAACCTCCCTTAAATAAACCTAACACTACTTCACCCAACCGGGCACTGATGGACCAAAAGAAGACATCTGGAGTGGCAGAAGTCTTCATCCTATCCGGGCAGAAGAGGACATCCGGACCGGTAGACATCTTCATCCAAGCGGCATTTTCTATCTTCATTCATCCGACGAGGAGCGGCTACATCTTCAAGACCTCCGGCGCGGAACATCCTCCATCCCCGACGACTAGACGACGAATGAAGGTTCCTTTAAATGACGTCATCCAAGATGGCGTCCTTCGAATTCCGATTGGCTGATAGGATTCTATCAGCCAATCGGAATTAAGGTAGGAAAAATTTGATTGTCTGATTGAATCAGCCAATCAGATTCAAGTTCAATCAGATTGGCTGATCCAATCAGCCAATCAGATTGAGCTCACATTCTATTGGCTGTTCCGATCAGCCAATAGAATGTGAGCTCAATCTGATTGGCTGATTGGATCAACAAGACCGGAGGCTAGTGATGTTCCGGAATTCAGTGAGGAGGAGGAGTGGGATGTTATTGAAGCTGGATACTCCTACCTCAGCATGCTTGAAGTAGATGAGCAACAGCCACTGGCCTATAAGGTTGAAAATGTTCCTGTCCCATCCCCATATTCATCTGGGAGGACATATCATCAGATGCATCCTCCACCACCACAGCATTATCAGATGCATCCTCCACCACCACAGCATTATCAGATGCATCCTCCACCACCACAGCATCAACAGATGCCTCCTTCACCACCACAGCATCAGCAGATGCCTCCTTCACCACAGCATCACAAGATGCATCCTTCACCACAGCATCAGCAGAAGCATCCTTCACCACAGCATCAGCAGATGCATCCTTCCCCACAGCATCAGCAGATGCATCCTTCACCACAGCATCAGCAGATGCATACTCCACCGCAGCATCTGTACTATATGCCACCTCAACAACAGATTCAGCACCCTCCCATGGCACAACAAATGCCGCAGCCACTACCACCAGAACAACAATCACCCCCCCCCCACCAATGTCTGTCCTCAATTGGATATTGAGCCACCCACACAGTCCCCAAGACTGAGTGACGACAACCTCACACAGAGCCAGGAATATGTGCCGGAGACACCTATACAGCCACAAGTGCCCCCCCATGGAATCCAATATCCCCGCACAGTCCCAGCAAGATGCTCTACTGAGGCTCATTCACAGGGAGCTTAGACTTACTAGGCTCCAGAAGCAGCATGATTTCAGGAGGCTACAGAGCCAGATGGACATACATAATGCCTCACTCGTCCACCTGGCAGAGGCAGTGGAGAGGCTTGCAGATAGTCCGCAAACTCCCTCCTCACTCGCATCCTCCGTTATCTCCCTGCAGGACCCTGAATCACATGTTTTAGCCTCCCAGTCAGCTGGTGTGCGTCGCCCAAGATGCCACACTTCCATCCCAAGTACCTCTCCTCCAAAGGCCAAATCCCGCCGCAAGCATTAATAAGTATTTTTCTTTATAAATTATTTCCAGATAATATCTAATTTTTTGTATGAAGCACTTTTTTAAGTGTGATTTCCATCTCATAAATATGCATATATTTTTCTAATCAAAATTAGAAAATATATTTCAAAATTGTTTTAATAGCTGTTTATTTTCAAAACATTAACAGCTTTATTCATTTTTATTTCACATTATGTCAATTAATATTCAGTTGTACATCTTTAAAACATCTTTATGTACTTCTATTGAGAATGTTATGCCATTTAAGAATACTTGAGGATACTTGTCTGAAATCAATACAGTATATGCTATCTAACATTAGTCAACGTGGCATGTGTAAATGTTATGATTAATATTCCACAAGCATATGTTGTTTGCTTCTTCAGATGAAGCTAATAAGGGTTATCCAGTTGTAGAAGAGTTTTAAAGTAAATACTCCTTCCTGTTGATATGGCCAAATACCTTGCATTCATGCTTATAGTCATATGTGGAATGTAATATCTGAAACCTATACCTATCATTGACTAATGCACTCCTTTTTGTCAAGAATATTATTAAATATTTAGACTGATTTGAGAAATGCATCTTTATGATATTTAAGCACTGAGGTATGCACAACATATATGTGATTGCCATGATATAGAGGTGATTAATACATTTTAATTGACATCATATGAAGAGGCACAGACTCTCCCTGGGACCAATGCACAATGCACTTTTAAATTGTTTCAAAAACTCCATGTTAAATACAATACTTCAAATCTCTTGAAGTATGTAATATTTAGCACTTAGGTATTTTGGTTAATAGTCTAAATATTGCAAATGTATTCTCTGCTTTAGCAGACATGATATTACATATATTTTATAAATATTAGTACTATGCCACATTATACTTTAATGTGTCATCGTTTTGTATTGAATATATATGTTCAATAATTTCACATTGAAAATTAAATTTGAATAAGGGTAAATCTGTAATAATAAAACTCATCTTCATGATAAACAACCTATTTCCTTTGAATTATTTTTCTATATTATTTTCTATCAGGTAACAATGCCATTCAAGTGTGCAATCTCAGGGGATTGTAGTATGTATTGATAATGTATGTTTATTTTAAGGATTATATTATATCTGGATGTGTCTCTTTGAAATGAGCATCTGATATATTTCTTAAAGGGATAGTCTATTCAAAATTAAACTCATGAATCAGAGCATGCAGTATTTATATACTTAAATATGTACTCCTATAATCTATTTTACTTCATTATCATCTGTAATTTACTAAAACAGGAATGTTAGTTTAGGAATCTACCCATTTTGATTCTGCACATGGGGAGCGCTTGATGATTGTTGTCTAAATGTAGGCAACAATCAGCAAGTGCACCACAGGTGATGAACATTAAATGGAACGGCTCCTAAACTTAAATACATGATTGAAATAAGAAACATAACAAAATTAAATTGATTATGAGTACATATGTAAGTTGATTGGAATTGAATGATTTATCTGGTTCATTAATGTTTTATTGGGAATACACTATTCCTTTTTTTTTTTTTAAAGTGACATAAATTCCATTATTTTGCTAAAACATATATATTTATAAGCAAATGTAATATATTTTTATTCTTTATAGTGCTTAATATTCTTAGTATCCTTTGATTATAGTTTTATTTAGGTAAGATCAGGAGCAGCATAGAACCTATGTTGGAGCTGTTTATTTTTGCCAACATACAGTATATATCCTGTCTGTCATTGTTTCACCCATGTACTAATTTTTATTAACCAGGAGTGCATAGCTGCTCTTTAAATAATTATACCAAGAGAACAAAGTAATATTTGGAATATAATTAAAATGATCTTTTAGATAATTATGTTATACATAAATCATAAGATGAATGCATTGATTAGTACATAGCTGGAAATAAAGAAAAATTCACCATGACTATATTTGAGTAAAGTACACATTTATTTAGGGAAATGTGGTAAATATGGGGATGAGGAGAGAGGGAGGGGAGTGGTATTCCATTTCTGAGAATCTTCAATCTGTAAAACATTAAAAGAAACAAATGTGTATTATTAAAAAACATAATCATAAATAACTAAAAGGTCTGATTACAATACTATAAAATTACCTGAAAAGAAATCTTGAATAGTTGCAGATCTCTCCAAATGGGCATTGAGGGGATGGGGATGATTAATTACATCAGGCTCAAAGATTTCACCTGGGGGCTGTGGTGTTGGAAGTAAGTCGTTCAACATCCCATGCTCCTGTGCCATGTTGTGTAGACAGCAACATGCCACTATGATTTTTATAGCTTTTTCCGGACTGAATTGGAGATCCCCCCTGATCTGTCCAGGCAGCGAAAGCGCATTTTTAGAACACCAAACAGTCGTTCTATTATAGCACGTGTTCGGATATGTGCTTCATTATATCTGTATTAAAAAAACAAGAAATATGATTATAATATATAATGTGAAGACAAATCAAATACTAATGAGCTAACTACATTCCTGGTTTGATCTTATAAATCTTTAAACCGTTTTACATATATAAATATATTTATATTCAAGCAGAGAGATTTATAAATGCTTCACTGATAATAGATGATTTGGATTTTGACTGTCCCTTTAAAGGCACTCAGTACATAGTGTACTATGATAGTGATATATATATATATATATATATATATATATATGTCTATATACACACACACACAAGATAATCAAGCAACACATGTGTGTGCACAAACACAGATATATAGCTTGATAAAGGGGCAGGAGCCCCGAAACTTTGCTCAATAAAGGTGCTGTTGCTCCACATAGAGTGCTACCTGTGTGTTCTATTTCATTACATTTACTGGGACTTTGGAAAGGGAGGTCCTCCAGGTTTGCACCTACATTCACCCAAGAGTGATTTAAAGGGACATTCCTATGAAGTGTGTACTGGTCCTACTTTTCTACAGATTATAGTGAGCATTTTGCAAGGCACAATCAATATTTCTGACATACAAGAGCAGAAAATAAATATATTTTACCTTAATTCAGCAGGCCCAACAACCTGGTTCTCTTTCAGTGGTGTCCAAATCCATTTCTTAAGAGGATATGCAGAATCAGCTGAAATATGAATGCATAGATATACAGTATATATATAGATATATAAACACACATCTTTCAATAAAGCAATGTATGACATAAAATAATGTTATGCATATGTCTTACTATGACATAGTTAATATATACATTTTAAATGATTAACAATTTATTTATTTAATCAATTCCACCCCTTAGACACATACATAATGATAGTGGAAGGCCCTCTAGTGGGCCAGTAACAACATTAAGGGATTACCAACTTGAAGTCTGGAGAAATGCTAAGCTATGTTTTGTTACAATGTTGCATTTGGAGAGGCGGTGTCTGTTCTTACCTTTATAGGGTCCTGCAGCAGTGAATTCAGCCTCTTTCGGTTTCCAGACTTCAAGGAGAAGGTTTTGAAGTTTTGCTGCAAAGAGTAGAGCATGGAGAGATCCAGAAGGAAATCTGTGCCTCCCAAACGTTACAGGGAGATGGTGGAGCTGTCTGCCAGGAAGAAGGGACCTGCAAAGCAAAGACAGGAACCTGAGTCTGATGATTTGGTACCCCCCACACCCCAAAAGTCCCCACCAGCCAGGCGTTTCAATAAGGGGAAAAGGAAGAAAGGGAGTGGGTTGGGGGATGGAGGCCCTAGTTTGCAGGCCCAGGGGGAGGGGGCCCTAGAGGGATCGCCCAATTTGGATGTGCAGGCCCAGAGGTCAGGTAGAGAGAATCTAGGTGGGCCCAGCAGCCACGAGGCATCACAGGGTACGCAGGGCTCACTGGAACCAGGCATCATTAGCCAGTTTGCGGCCTTGCCGCCGGAAGCCATGGCGGCGGTCCTGGCCTTAGCGCAGTCCTTATCAGGGAGAGCCACGGTGGCCCCTGCGCAGGGCTCGGGGGCCGTTGTGGTGGCCGGCGGTGAGGTAGAGGGAGTGCGGCCTATTGCAGAGTGCGCAGCGGTAACGGCTCCCTCTGATGGTGGCTCACGCAAGAACTTCTCCTCCGAGATTTCGTCTGAGGAGGAGGAGGAGAGTAGCGGCCGCCATCTTGGGAGCAGGAAGGAGCCGGAAGAGACACCCTCACGCGACCGGAGCTCCACAGGTAACTTGGGGAGACTACCGGTCGCAGGAGGGGCAGCAGCGGGGCCCGTGGTGTGTGAGAGGGGGCACTTACCTCGCGCAGCAGAGGTGGCGGGTCCGAGCGGGGCGCGGCAGTTGTGTGGCGCAGAGGTGGGGATGTCTGACAGGCCAAGGGCTGGTGCGCATGTGCAAGCAGGGGTGAATCCCGGTCAGGTGCGGAGGGATCCTGAGGTGAGAGTGAGACAAGATGTGAGGCCTAGCACTAGCGCACAGGCGCAGGCAGAATTGAATGTACGTGTTGGGCAGAGGCCCCAGGAGTTTGCGGTTGCAAGTGAGAGGGGCACATATAGAGGACATATGGGGATTTTGGAAAATGAGGCGCAAGTGGTGGCACGTATGGATGAAGGTGGGATGAGGGGCCGAACGGGGCCTATAGAGCGAGATGATAGGTCAATGTATAGGTCAGGTCTGCCACATGGTTCTCAAGCAGGGTATGGTCAGCATGGATCCATGCGGGGATAACGCATGGTTATCAGCAGTCAAGCCAGGTTGTGAATGGTGAACGTTGGAGACAGGGTGATATGGAGCGTGACAGGCAGTATGATATGGCGCACATACAAAGAGGAGTGAATGAGGACACGATTAGAAGGGCAGTAGAAGCTGCACTGCGTGAGGTTCACGATGCTAGGCCCCTGCCTGGGTTTAGTGATCACGCCCAGGAGGTGGCACGGCAGGAACAGGCTATTAGGAGTGCTGTGGCTAGAGCTTTGGGCATGCGCGGGGGCGAGAGAGAAGGGGGGGAGAGGATGGGTGCTTCTGTTGATGCACCTCCTGTAGACCGGAGTACTCCCCAAGTTGTTTTGTCCCAGCAGGTGCCGGAACAGTCGACAGCAGAAGGTCGTAAAGAAGATTCAGGAGGGTAAATACATTAACGTGTTTGACCTCTCCCTGGATGCTTATAGGGCGAAAGAGAGGGCGGCCGATGGGTCTGGCCCTAAGAGGGTGCGTAGGGCGGAGACATACGAGGAATGGCTTAAATGCTTCCGTGTCTTGGCCGCGTGCTATGTAGACAGGTGGCCCTTACAGGGGCACAACCTGTTTAAGTACCAGGAAACAGTGGAGGATATACACATGAGGTTTAAGGAAGGCGCATGGCGGGAGTACGACATGGCCTTCAGGAGAAAGATGGTGGGTAACCCTTTGCTGCATTTTGGCACTCAGGACATGCACCTGTGGTCTAAACTGGGGCTGGAGGGAGGTTCACCCTCCCCGGTGGCGGCACGCCAGACGCAGCAACGCCAGGGTGCCCGGCTCGGTAGACGGGGTAGGGAATGTTGGAAATTCCAAGATAAGCAGTGTGACAGGGGGAGTAACTGCTCCTTTCGTCACATATGCAAATTCTGCGCGGGACCACACCCAGGAGCTGAGTGTGGAAAAAGGAGAGAGCAGGGTCAGATCAAACCGGCTCCTAAGCCTGGAGTTACGGTCAAGGGCCCCAACCCCGCTTAGCTTGTCGGCCATGCTGATATGGCTGGCTAACTACCCTGACCGGGAGGCGGCAGAATTGCTCAGGTCAGGGTTGGAAGGGGGGTTTCACATTCCAATTACTGGGATGGTTAGGGGTTCGTCAGTGCACAGGAACCTCAAAACAGCCTACGAATTCCCGCATGTAGTGAGGGAAAAATTGGCTAAGGAAGTCGCATTGGGCAGGGTCTCTGGCCCATTCGCGGATCGCCCACTGGGTGATCTTGTGATCTCGCCATTGGGGGTCGTACCAAAAAAGGAGGAAGGGAAGTTCAGGTTGATACACCACCTGTCCTTTCCGAAGGGGAGTTCGGTCAATGACGCAATCAATCCCGAGATAAGTTCGGTACATTATCAATCATTTGATAAAGCGCTGGACGTTGTTCGGGCATGCGGTTCAGGCGCGCTCTTAGCAAAACTGGACATCGAATCAGCATTTCGGCTGCTGCCCTTGCATCCCTCGGCCTTCAGACTGATGGGCATGAAGTTTGAGGGTGCATATTATGTGGATCGTTGCTTGCCGATGGGGTGCTCCCTGTCTTGCTCGCTGTTTGAATGCTTCAGCTCTTTCCTCCATTGGGTGGTATACAAGGCTTCAGGGGGTGGAGCATTGGCCCACTACCTTGATGATTTCTTATTGGTAGGGAGAGCAGGTTCGACAGAGTGTGAACAGCTCATGGGCGTTATGCAGGATATGATGAAGCGTTTTGGCGTCCCGCTTGCGGACGATAAAACACAGGGCCCGTGCATGTGTCTGACTTTCTTGGGAATTGAAATAGACACAGTGCTGGAGATATGCAGGTTACCAATGGAGAAGGTGACGCATATGCGGTCGGCGGTACGGGCAGCATGCAGCAGGGACCAGGTCACTGTCAGGGATGTCCAGTCCTTGCTGGGTTTGCTGAATTTCGCGGGGAGAGTTATACCTATGGGACAGATTTTTAACCGTCGGTTGGAGGGCCTGCTGAAGGGCCCTACTGGCCACACCAAATGGGTACTCGTCACATCTGAGGTGAAGGAAGACCTGGCGGTCTGGGATCATTTCCTTCAGAGCTTTAACGGGGTGCGCTTATGGAGACAGCCGTCGGTACCGAACCGTTTGCTGAACCTGTTCACGGACGCAGCGGGCGGTTTTGGTTATGGGGCATATTTGGATGGGGAATGGAGCGCAGCTCCGTGGCCACGGGAGTGGGTGGCATCAGGTTACGTCAAAAATCTGACTTTGTTAGAGCTATTCCCCATCGTTGTGGCTATTGAAATCTGGGGAGAGAAGTTAGCCAATAGGTCAGTGGTGTTCTGGACAGACAACATGAGTATGGTGTACGCCATTAACAGGTTGTCCGCGTCATCGCCAGCAGTAGTGTGCTATCTGAGGCACTTGGTGTTGCGCTGCTTACAGCGTAACATTCACTTCACCGCCAAACACGTCCCGGGAGTGCATAACGTTATCGCGGATGCACTCTCTTGATTTAAATGGGGGCAGTTTAGGGAAGAAGCTCCCTTGGCGGCGGTTGAGGGTTTAACGTGCCCAATTTTTCTTTGGCAGTTATTGAAGATTGGGCAAGCATCTTACCGTTAGTTAAGGCATCTTTGGCGCCCAGGACGTGGTCGGCATACAGGAGCCACTGGAGCAGCTGGGAAGCTTTCTGCCTACAAAGGGGCGTGCAGGTACAAAGGGCCACTAGGGTGCAGACTTTAGATTGGTTGGCGCAGCTGAGGCATGACGGGGTCAGTAGGGCTGGTGCAGCTGGGAGACTGTCGGCTGTTGCATTTTTTAACAAAGCTCTAGGTCACTCCGACCACTCTGGAGCCTTTCTGGTTAGGAAGGTGTTGAAAGGGTGGGGAAGGGTGGCTCCCCGGCTGAAGGACCGAAGGGAGCCAATAACACAGGACAGGCTGAGGCGGTTAGCCTTGAGCGTGGCTTTTGTGTGTAAATCTGAATACGAGAGGCTGTTGTTTAGGGCAGCTTTTGCTGTGGCATTTGCGGGAGTTCTTCGAGTGGGGGAGCTCGTGGCTTCTTCCAAGGTGAAAGGATCAGGGGGTGTACGGTTGGAGCACGTCCGGGTGACGGACGGGGGCCTTCTATTGTTCGTGCCAAGGTCGAAAACTGACCAGGAAGGCAGAGGAGCGTGGTTGCCACTTACAAAGCAGGATTGCGTTGACAGCTGTCCGGTCAGTTGCATTGAACAATACCTGTCTGCGCGACCGGCGGGAGGTGAGCTGTTCTTTGTACATGAGGACGGGTCAGCATTGTCCGCGTTCCAATTCTGTAGGGTGCTTGCTAAGGTGACTGTGAAAGTGGGGTTGGACCCCAAAAGGATTGCTCTGCATTCATTTAGAATAGGCGCAGCAACCAGCGCGGCGCAGAAGTGCCTCCCAGCAGCGGAGATTAAACGTCTCGGTAGATGGAAGTCTACACAATATAGGACATACATTAGACCGACAGAGGGGCAGAATTAGTAGCAGTTCTGGGCTGGGAGTCTGGGGGCTGGGGTTCTTTATTGGGGTCAAATTTGGCGGGTTAGTTCATGATGGTACTCTGTTTTAACAGGTGTTGTAAATGAGAAAGCCCCAACAGTTCGCGTGTGGATTGTAGGGCATTCATACGTCCACTGGGCTCACATCAGGGCGCTGCGGTCGCCGAAGGGACAGCAGCTTGGATTCCCAACGTCCAAGGCAAGCTTCCGGTGGTTAGGGCGCAGGGGATTGTTGTGGGCTGATTTGCCGGCGCTCTTGCAGGATGCGCACAGACGGTGGGGGCGGCCTAACATTTTAGTGCTGCACCTCGGGGGGAATGATTTGGGGGCACTTCCCGCATTGGACCTGATCAAAAGGATGTCAGCAGATGTGCATTGGGTGCACACTTGGTTGAAGGAGGTGACTGTGGGGTGGTCGAATGTGGTTGCTAGACTGCATTGGAGACACATTGTCACTCAGAAGGCCGCGTATAACGTGCGCAAAAAGGTGAACAGGGAGATGGGAAGGACGGTCACGGGCTTGGGGGGTTTCGTGATCAGGCACGAAACTATAACGACCGACAAAAAGGACCTATTTAGGCCTGATGGTGTCCACCTGACGGACGTTGGGCTGGATATCTTTCTAAAGGACATCAGGGGAGCCTTATTGAGGGTTCTTGTATAAAGTTCAGAAATATGGTTATGTGATTGCTGTTGTTATTGTTATTATTGTTACTGTTATTGAAGTGTTTGAGTTATAGGTGCCTGTTGGTTTTGTTTGGTGGCAAGAGTTTGCCTGGCTCTTGTGGTGGGTGGTCAATGCCCTGGGGTGCGGGCACAAGGAGAGAAGAGTGACGGTCCAAAAAGAAGGGAGGGGTTATGCCCGCCAGGCGCCGGTCTGGGGTCCCCTCCCTCACGAATGTGGGCCGAAGATCTCTCACCATCACAACTCTCTCTGAGTGCCATTGGGCGCGTCAGCCGGGTGTCACGCTGCAGGTATTGGAAGGGGCCTTGACCATCTGCTAGTAGGGGCTAGGATAGGGAGAGATGCCGCCAACGTTGATTCATTACGAACTTGTTGCCAAGTTTTGATTAGGTTGATTAAGTGCATAAGCGTAATTAGAGTAACGCTTATGCATTAGTTAAAGCGTTTATTTAATAAACGTGGACTGTGACCGGTTCTTTCTCCCAATAATGGTGTGTGTTGTCTTATTTATTTCGATAAGCATTACAGTTTGGAGGACGGAATAGGGGGTTTAGACCTTATGATAGTGGAAGGCTCTCTAGGGGGCCAGTAACAACATTAAGGGATTACCAACTTGAAGTCTGGAGAAATGCTAAGCTATGTTTTGTTACAATGTTGCATTTGGAGAGGCGGTGTCTGTTCTTACCTTTATAGGGTCCTGCAGCAGTGAATTCAGCCTCTTTCGGTTTCCAGACTTCAAGGAGAAGGTTTTCCCGCCCACCCGTCCCATGGAAGAAGATAATGGCGGCAAAAAAGCGGCTGAGTAGGGTAAGCCGACTCGGCAGGGGTAGGTTTAATTGAGCTAACCTGCAGTAAGACTGAATCTTTAATATAGCCATCCACCCCTGGCAGTTGGGTTGTACGATTCTGTTGGCAGGGGTCGCCTTACCGGGTTGGTTGGATATGCCTCAGCAGGCGGGTGGTCAATGCCCTGCGGTGCGGGTACAAGGATAGAACAGTGATGGTCCAAAAAGAAGGTAGGGGTTATGCCCGCCAGGCGCCGGTCTGGGGGTCCCCTCCCTCACGAATGTGGGCCGAAGATCTCTCACCATCACAACTCTCTCTGAGTGCCATTGGGCATGTCAGCCGGGTGTCACGCTGCAGGTATCGGAAGGGGCCTTGACCATCTGCTAGTAGGGGCTAGGATAGGGAGAGATGCCGCCAACGTTGATTTATTACGAACTTGTTGCCAAGTTTTGATTAGGTTGATTAAGTGCATAAGCGTAATTAGAGTAACGCTTAGGCACTAGTTAAAGCGTTTATTTAATAAACGTGGACCGTGACCGGTTCTTTATCCCAATAATGGTGTGTGTTGTCTTATTTATTTAGATAAGCATTACAGTTTGGAGGACGGAATAGGGGGTTTAGACCTTAAGGATTATAAAGCAATGAAACAATAAAATGTCAAAACATTGAACACATGAAGGCATCATAATATATACATAAACACTTACCGAGGAGATGTCCTTCAGGCATTTGATTTGTCTCAAACAATCTCCACACACCAGAAGTCCTGAGGATGTAGGCATCATGGCTACTTCCTGGGAACCCTGCCACAACATTTAATATACTCATGTTTGCATCACATATGATCTGCACATTTAAGGAGTGGAAGTGTTTCCAATTTCTAAATATTATCTCCCTGCACACAGGGGGTCTTAGGGCAATATGAGTGCAGTCAATGGCCCCAAGGACATTGGGTATGCCACCTAAAAGAAAAAAGTCCCTCTTAACATCATGCCAACCTCTGGGTGATGTGGGGAAAAAAAAAAAAATTCGGCAATTATCATAAAGTCCATCAATAACTTTTGAAAGATGCTTAGAAAGAGTGGACTTATGCACCCCAGTTACAATGCCCCCTGTCACCTGAAAGGATCTAGAAGCCAAAAAATGAAGTGCCCCTAGTAGTTTGGTCATTCCAGGGACAGCCCTGCTTGAATAGCCCTGGCTTTCCAGCCTGTCTTGCAACAGGGCATATAACTGATATATTTTCTCCCTGGTGAGCCTGAAACTTTCAAACACTTGCTGCTCATTCAGGGTTTCTATATCCAGCCTCACTCTGGGGATGTCAGGCCTACGCTGTCTAACTTCAGCATTGTCAGCTTCTCTCTCACCCTGCATTTTGAAATATCTGTTCTGAGGTTAGGCTAGGGGTGGTGTTTTTTTATAGCTGTGCATTGCTTGTTAACATATGTGAAACTGGTGATTGCAATTAATAACATGGGGGGGGGGCTTATCTTCATCTCATCTAATCCTTAATTTAATGAACAGTTTGAAAGTATATACTTACTCATGACTTTTATTTTTTATATGAACTATAATTTCAACATATATGTAGTTACATATTGGAAATTCAAAGACACTGAATGTAATTATTATATTTTTCTATTTAAATATATCAGCCTTTATCATAACAGTTAAAAGTAATTATTAAAATTATATGATTTATATAGGTCAAATATATATACAATTATCATACATATATACATGTAGGAGAAGATTATTATTAGATAAAATTATATTTCTATATATATTGAGATTATATATAGCATCCCTGGGCAAATGTTTCATTTTGAATAGGTAGATATTTTATTTATTTATAAAATATTTTACCAGGAAAGATACATTGAGATTTCTCTCGTTTTCAAGTATGTCCTGGGTACACAAAACATTGCATTGATACAATGGGTACAATAAAATAAAAAACAATAATAATAAACGATATATGCACAAAAATTTAACATAGAACAGGTAGGAAATATATAATCAACAATGACAGGTGCATTCTGTTTTGATATATGTAGAGAGGGATCTCTTAAATGATATTAGGCATGGGGAAGGTTTGAAAGTGTGCGGGAGGTTGTTCCATAATTGTGGTGCTTGCATATATTTTTATATGTACATACATATTGATATTTCTATGACAACATGGGTGCAAATATTCCTATACATAGGACCAATAAATGTAGCATATATAATGTTATTTGTACATTGAAACACTCATCATTTTTTTGTGATTTGCAATTTCAATGAGAAACAGGCCTCAAAAAGCTCTTTTTTCCTCCTTTACACCTAGTTGAGCTGGGTGTAATATTTCTCAACGTATTGACAGCCTCCGACAGTGTATTAACGGTTAGCGCTTTCATTGGAAACCTGGTATAATTTATCGATTAACGGCTTCTATTACTTTCTATGGGAGGCGAAGATCTTTTTCGGCAGCGGAAGTCCGGCTGCCGATATTGAGGTATAACGCGCCATTGGAAACAGTCGATAAACGATATTGCTTCCGACAGCATATTTATCGGTTTGCGAGTGCATACAAACCGAATTACGACTCAATGGAAGCAAGCCCAAAGATGACTGTAAAATAAATATAAATCCTAAAATAGCTACAATATAATTATTTGTTATATTGTAGCTATATTAGAGTTAATTTTACAGGTAAGTATTTAGTTTTAAATAGGAATACTTTAGTTAATAAGATTTAATTTATTTTGTTATATTAAAATTATATTTAACTCAGGGGGGTGTTAGGGTTAGACTTAGCTTTAGGGGTTAATACATTTATTAGAGTAGCGGCGAGGTCCGGTCGGCAGATTAGGGGTTAATACTTGAAGTTAGGTGTCAGCGATGTTAGGGAGGGCAGATTAGGGGTTAATACTATTTATTATAGGGTTTTTGAGGTGGGAGTGAGGCGGTTTAGGGGTTAATACATTTATTAGAGTACTGCGAGGTCCGGTCAGCAGATTAGGGGTTAATAAGTGTAGGTAGGTAGCGGCGACGTTGGAAGGGGGAGATTAGGGGTTAATAAATATTATGTAGGTGTCGGCGATGTTAGGGGCAGCAGATTAGGGGTTTATAGGTATAGGCGACGGCGGTGTGCGGTCGGCAGATTAGGGGTTAAAAATTTTTATTAGAGTGGCGGCGATGTGGGAGGGCCTTGGTTTAGGGGTACATAGGTAGTTTATGGGTGTTAGTGTACTTTAGTGCACAGTAGTTAAGAGCTTTGTAAACCAGAAAGCAAATAACTACTGACTTTTTCCTGCGGATGGAGTCTTGTCGGTAGAGGCTCTACCACTCACTTCAGCCAAGACTCTAAATACCGGCGTTAGGAAGATCCCATTGAAAAGATAGGATACGCAATTGGCATAAGGGGATCTGCGGTATGGAAAAGTTGCGGCTTGAAAGTGAGCGTTAGACCCTTTCCTGCCTGACTCTAAATACCAGCGGGCGATAAAAAGCAGCGTTAGGAGCCCTTAACGCTGCTTTTTAACCCTAACGCAGAACTCTAAATCTAGGCGTAAGTTAATTCCAATGAACACTCATCCTGCAATTATAGGACTAGATTTAGATTACATTTGATTGGTAAGCTTTACCAATGCTCTGTTCACATTTCCAATTCCATAGACTTTAAAGGAGTAGGACATGTAATGAGATCATTGGTAAAGATTGTCAGTCAAATGTAATCTATTAAACAGTGCACTGTTCTATTTTTTTTTTTTTTTACTGTATTGCACTTTTGGTTGGTTGTAATTTTATATTTGGTATTTATTGTTGTTGTTATTAATATATTTTATTGTAATATTTTTAATTTATAAACATGTTCTGTGAACATTGTGACAAATAAAACTGTTTTATTATTTCATAATGTCTTTTGAGTTATAGTCCTTCATAATTATAAAGAAAGAATCTTAAATAGTTAGTCTGTATTGTGCTTGGTAAACTGTCACATGACAGTAAAAAAAAGTATCTGTAATTGGTATTGGCGAGTATTTGAAAACAAGTATTTTTTGGCCTTACCGCAAATCAATATAGTCTTTTTTCTATGGGACTTCCATAGCGCCGGTATTACGAGCTTGTCCTGGGAGGCCAAAAAGTGAGCGGTACACCTTATCCCTTCAAGATTCATACCGCATTTTAAAGTCAGTAGTTATGAGTTTTAGACTACAACGCTGTAGCATAAAACTCATAACTAAAGTGCTAAAAAGTACACTAACACCCATAAACTACCTATTAACCCCTAAACTTAAGTCTAACCCTAACCCTAACACCCCCTAACTTAAATATAATTAAAATAAATCTAAATAAAACTTACTATTAATAACTAAATAATTCCTATTTAAAACTAAGGGCCCGATCCGATATGCAGCGTCGCCCGCAGAAGCCAGCGACGCCAAATTTTGCACGGGTTTGGTATCCTATATACGGCTTAACCTAGAAGTTACGCTCATATATTTCTGCCTTCGGCCGTAGTTTTTTGGCCCATAGACAGGTATACCAAACCCACGCAGTTTGGTATCCAATATACAGCGTAAGGACTTACGTGGCGAGAATGGAGAAATCTTACTCCATTTTCACCTCGCCACAAATTGCAGGTGTAGTAAGCCTTATGCTGTGTATCGGAGCCCCGTAGCTCCCTAAACTGACTGCTAAATAAAACCTAACACCTAACGCATGCGCAATGTCTATCTACCTGTCAACTGCGATCTGCTAAATAAAACCTAACACCTAACGCATGCACAATGTCTATCTACCTGTCAACCACGATCCCCCGCCACAATCCTAATAAAGTATTTAACCCCTAAACCGCCGCTCCCGGACCCCGCCACCACCTACATTAAATGTATAACCCCCTAATGTGATCCCCTACCCCGCCGCCATCTACATTAACTAACCCCTAATGTGAGCCCCTTACACCGCCGCCATCTATATTGCCTACCCCCTAATGTGAACCCCTTACACCGCGGCCACCTACATTACCTACCCCCTAATGTGAAAATTATTAACCCATAATCTAATCCCCCTACCCCGCCACCAGCTATATTAAAATTATTAACCCCTAATTTAATCCCTCTACACCGCCGCCAGCTATATTAAATACATTAACCCTTAATCTAATCCCCCTAAAGTAATCACCTGTATTACCAGCCCTTAAAAGGGCCTTTTGTGTGACATTGCCCCAAAGTAACAGCTCTATTGCCAGCCCTTAAAAGGGCTTTTTGGGGGCATTTCCCCAAAGTAATCAGCTCTTTTACCAGCCCTTAAAAGGGCTTTTTGTGGGGCATTGTCACAAAGTAATCAGCTCTTTTGCATCTAATCTAAATCCCCCTACACCGCCGCCACCTATAATAAATGTATTACCCCCTAATCTAATCCCCCTACACCGCTGCCACCTATAGTAACTATATTAACCCTAATTATATTAGGGTTAATATAGTTAATATAGTTATTAGATTATATATATTAACTATATTAACCCTATCTAACCCTAACACCCCTAACTAAATTCTTATTAAAATAAATCTAATTAATATTATTAATTAAAATATTCTTATTTAAAACTAAATACTTACCTATAAAATAAACCCTAAGATAGCTACAATATAATTAATAATTACATTGTAGCTATTTTAGGGTTTATATTTATTTTACAGGTAACTTGGTATTTATTTTAACTAGGTACAATAGCTATTAAATAGTTAATAACTATTTAATAGCTACCTAGTTAAAATAATTACCAATTTACCTGTAAAATAAATCCTAACCTAAGTTACAAATACACCTACACTATTAATAAATTAAATAAACTACAAATATCTAAACTAAACTACAATTAAATACACTAAACTAAATTACAAAAAAAACAAACACTAAATTACAAAAAATAAAAAAAGATTACAAGAATTTTAAGCTAATTACACCTATTCTAAGCCCCCTAATAAAATAACAAAGCCCCAAAAATAAAAAAAAATTCCCTACCCTAATATAAATTAAAAAAGTTAACAAAAAAAAAGCTATTCTAATCAGCCAATAGAATTACAGTAGCTCTTATTCTGTTGGCTATTCAAATCAGCCAATAGAATTAAAGTAGCTTGCATCCGATTGGCTGATTTGAATTTGAAGGCTCAAATCAGCCAATAGAAATTCAAGGGACGCCATTTTTAATCGCGTACCTTGAATTCCTATTCAGTGTACGGTGGCGATCGTATGAAGAGGATCCTCCACGTTCCGGCTCCGGTCTTCAATTCCAGAGGTCTTCGGTTCCAGCGTAGCCGATCTTCAGTTCCAGCATCGCCGGTCTTCAGTTCCAGATGGACAGTCTTCAACTCCTCTGCTCCGCGCCGGCTGGATCCTGGAAGAAGAAGAGGTCGCCGCCTGGAAGAAGACTTCTCCACCTGGAACAGGACCTTCTCCGCCGGTCTTCAGGACAGGTAAGGAGCACTTGGGGGTTAGACTTAGGATTTTTAAGGGGGGATTGGGTGGGTTAGAATAGGGGTATGTGGGTGGTGGGTTGTAATGGTGGGGTGTTGTTTTTTTACAGGCAAAAGAGCTGATTACATTGGGGCATGCCCCACAAAAGGCCCTTTTAAGGGCTGGTAATAGAGCTGTTAACTTTTGTAATTTAGATTAGGGTAGGGAATTTTTTTTATTTTGGGGGGCTTTGTTATTTTATTAGGTGGCTTAGAATAGGTGTAATTAGCTTAAAATTCTTGTAATCTTTTTTTATTTTTTGTAATTTAGTGTTTGTTTTTTTGTAATTTAGTTTAGTGTATTTAATTGTAGTCTAGATATTTGTAGTTTATTTAATTTATTGATAGTGTAGATGTATTTGTAACTTAGGTTAGGATTTATTTTACAGGTAAATTGGTAATTATTTTAACTAGGTAGCTATTAAATAGTTTTTAACTATTTAATAGCTATTGTACCTAGTTAAAATAAATACCAAGTTACCTGTAAAATAAATATAAACCCTAAAATAGCTACAATGTAATTATTAATTATATTGTAGCTATCTTAGGGTTTATTTTATAGGTATTTAGTTTTAAATAGGAATATTTTAATTAATAATATTAATATTAATTAGATTTATTTTAATAAGCATTTAGTTAGGGGTGTTAGGGTTAGATAGGGTTAATATAGTTAATATATATATAATCTAATAACTATATTAACTATATTAACCCTAATATAATTAGAGTTAATATAGATAATATAAGTGGCAGCGGTGTAGGGGGATTAGATTAGGGGGTAATACATTTTTTTTTTTTTTCAAAAATAATTTTTATTTTAAGATTAACTTGTGAATAACAACAACATGTTATACAGTTTCTTGCATATACATAGGTCTTTCTGGAATCACAGTGAGAATGTCATCATAAGCAAACACAGGTCATATCATATACCCGCAAGGGTTTTTCAGTGTACACAAACATAGAAAAAGGGACATTACAGTTTGACCGACCTTAATTATGATGATTGGCAGGAAATAATAATTATAGGTATTAACTCAGCATTATGGTAATTACAGCAAGTCAGTCTAATGAAAATCATTATCTTGCTTCTCTCAGTGATCCGACAGATCAATTCCAGCGCGCACCTCCAGGCGGGGCAAATCGCCCCACAAGAAGTAGGGACAGCAGAAAATAGGAGCAGGGGTAGGGGAAATAGGTTGCACAGTGTAGGGAGAGGGGGTGGGGGTTAGGGGAATGGAAGAAGGAGATGTGAAAGCATAGATCAGTGATTGCAGATGAAAGAGAGTAGGCGGGTGGGTTTGTTACAAGAGTCAAGGTCTATCCGCCTGCCTATAATTTTCTTGGTAATAGAACCAAGGTTCCCAGATCTGCCAGTAGAGATCTTCTTTATCTATATTGAGGTAGAAACTCTGTTCCATTTTGGCATATGTCTGTATTATGGAGATAATAACTGCAATGTCCGGGGGTTGTGTCTGTTTCCAAGCTCTCGCTATCGCCAACTTAGTGGCAGCGAGAACAAAAATTAACAATTTAGACAGGGGAGCCTGAATGTGTCTCGGGAATACATGCAGCAAAGCCATATCAGGGGTAAGTGATCTATTCAGCCCAAGGTTAGAGCAGAGGGAGGACACCTGCGTCCACAGATGTTTTAATTTAGGACATTCCCACCATATATGAATATCGGACCCTCTTGATTCGCAGTCTCTCCAACAGAGAGGGGAAGTTGCAGGAAACATCTGTGAGAGTCTAGAGGGGGTGTAGTACCATTTCAGAAACAGTTTCATATATGATTCTAGAGTGTTCGCACAGTGCACTGTCTTCTTGGTTAGTGTCATAGCCATGTGTAGATCTTTGTCAGTGATTGGTCTGGACAAGTCTCCCTCCCATGCTCTAAGTTGCCAAGGTCTGTCCCTGTTTGTGGACGAATGTAATAAGCTATAGTGGAATGAGATAAGTTTAGGGGTCCTGACAGGGAGTTGCCACAATTTCTCCCAAGCAGTCAGAGGTCTATTAGGGCCTTTAGGGAATCCCCAAGAGACCAGGAAAGCGTATAGTCTAGAGTACTCAAATTTAAGCCATATAGGGGGGTTTGGAATGACAGATCCTATATTGCTCGGGCCCACCAAAGTGTCTGAGGGATATAGCTGGGAGATTATTTTCAGATCCCAAACACCCCAGCGCTGTACGTGTGTGTCCGGTAGGGCTGCAAGTAAGGCAGGCAAAGACTGGATAGGAGATGGGTGTGGGGCAACCTCTGGTAGGTTCCTGAGGTTGTGCCAAATTTTCAAGTTGTCTCTGATAATGACATTCTTTACTCCCAGCGTATCCAGCCGGTAGGTAGGAATCCATGGTAAATCAGCTAAACTCAGACCTGTAGGGAGATCATAGGCCTCTATGGTCTTCCATCCTTGCGGTTCACCCTTATCTGCCCAGGCTAAGATATGAGAGAGCCTAGCGGCCTCATAG
The DNA here is from genome assembly GCF_027579735.1 of Bombina bombina. Taxonomy (NCBI): domain Eukaryota; kingdom Metazoa; phylum Chordata; class Amphibia; order Anura; family Bombinatoridae; genus Bombina; species Bombina bombina. Next base: position 857,949,065 of record NC_069503.1, read on the forward strand.
TATCCGCGAATACTAGGCATAGCTACGCCTCCTTGTTCATACTTTTTCTGAAGTATCTTTGCTGCTATACGAGGCTTAGATTTATCCCAGATATACTTTTGACCAAGAGATTGGAGCTTATCTATAAGGGCACTAGGAACATTGAGAGGTATGCAGCGAAAATAATACAGGATTTTAGGTAGGATCGTCATCTTAAAAGATGCTATGCGGCCCAGCCAAGAGATCTCTTTAAAGTTCCATGAGGTGGTGAGTTCGGCAACTTCTTTAATAATGTCTGAATAGGGGATTCTTCACCAGCCATTGAAGGGTGGAGATGATACAAATCAGAATAGTAGGCCGCAAAGGTTTGTCCAATTTCTTTAGGCGAGGAGACCGATTTGGTCCCCTGTTTGAGTGATAGTATTCTAGCTGCCGCGGTTCTACCTCTCAGTTTGTGTGCTAAGAGCGTTGAGGCTTTATTACCCTGACAATATAGCAACTTTTTGAATCGAGTATGGGCTTCCTTTACCCTCTCTAGCTCCCTATCTGCTATTTGCGTTCTAAGAGTTTTGATTTTATCAGCTAGAGGGCTCGACGGGGAGGTCTTATTTTCTTGTTCAGTCCGTCGTAACTCTGTCATAAGAAGGCCCAAAGGGGCTTTCATCTGATGTCTAAGTTTTGCCTGTCTCCGAATACAGATCCCTCTCACATATGCTTTCAGGGCGGCCCAAACTGTTTGAGATGGCATACCCGGAGTTTCGTTTAGCTGTAAGAATTCTCTAATAGAGTTTTGGAGAGAAGTCCTAAAAGATTTATCTTGCAGGGCCTGCTTAGGTAGTTTCCAACTAGGCCTAGACATAATTGTTTGGTCAGTGGAGAGGGTAAACTTGAGAATATCATGGTCCGACCAAGCACAGACCTTTATATGCGACATTAAAACTCTGTCAAGTGTCCATGAATCCGTGAAAAAGTGGTCTAGTCTCGAGTAAGAGTGATGGGGTCTAGAGAAGTATGTGTAATCCCTGTCACTGTGGTGGTATGCCCTCCAAATGTCATATAGATTGTGCTGGATTATGTGCTGACGGAATCTGTTGGCAGTAGTTATAGTATATGTGTCAATTTCTTTCCCCCTCTGAACTTTCTTGTCGACTAAGGGGTCCCACACCATATTGAAATCACCCCCTAGAATCAGAGTTCCAGCCTTGTATTTTTCTATTTTAGACAGTACCTTTTTCAAGAATTTGGGTTGTGATTGGTTAGGGGCATATATATTTACCAATGTGAATAGAATACCGTTAAGCTTACAGGTGAGTAAGAGATATCTACCCTCAGAGTCTTTCTCCTCATAGATATGTTCATATTGCATGGTTTTATGTATGGCAATAGCTACCCCTCTAGATTTTTCAGAGTGGGAGGCTAGAATCACAGTGGGATAGTCTGGCGTTCTGTACGGGGCCTGGGAGGACGCCAGCCAATGTGTCTCTTGTAGGAAGATAATATGTATTTTGAGAGCCTTCATAGTGTTTGTAAGCATACTTCGTTTATCTTGTGAATTGAGACCCTTGGCATTTAGTGTTGCAAAAGAGATATTATTGGGGATTGACATTTTTGCAGGCTTAGGAAACTGGGAAGGTGAGAGAGAAAAAGATAGTGGAAAGAGAAATAGAGTTAAAGCACAAAACTTACCCCGCCCGAAGGTGCACACCCAGAGATGACTCCCGGTAATCTTAGATTAAGGAGTTCTGGTCACTGTTCAGAAAGGTCTCAAGAGACCAAGTTCGAGAGAAAAAATAATTGTTACCTGAAATAGGAAGTACAGTTAGTCAGGGATTCTTTATATAGTATAGAAAGTACAATCTATATCGTCAGCATCAAACCAAGTCTACTCAGGCGTATTTGCTCGGGGTATAAGTGTATTCACAAGTATGATGACCCGTCGGATCATCAAATGGAGAAGCTTATCTAAGGATTAGACTAACTTCTCCTGTCCCCTTAGGAGGGGATATCACAAATATAATTTGCGTATATGAGGGGGGGGGCGGTACAAGTATATCAACCTGTATAAATAGATTGACTAATCATGGGGGAGTGTGAACTACAGGATAACAATCATAACTTAAATTAACTAACATAGTAACAGGGGTCTACATTTAGTGCAATTAGTCTGTTGTATGTCATTTCCATATATGCAATTTCAGTTAGATCTAGTTCTAATTTAAAACAATTCTTATTATATGCCTAGTGAACAATGTGCAGCATAGAATTCTAGGTGAATCTAGATGTAGTTTTAAGTGATTAAATAGAAGCACAGTTATATCCAACAAGATTTGCGATAACACATGTATCATTTGAGGGAGTGAAAACAGAGCATCTTCCGTCCCTCAGAGGAATAGCAACTAAGTTTTAGTTGGATCTAGATTTGGCTTTAATCAACTCTTATGATACGTCTAGTAAACCACTTTCGGCATAAACACATTGTAGAAGGGGAGATATTCACGACCCTCATCATCTAAAAAAGAAAAAGATGTTTAATGGGCAGGGGTAAGCCGCCTCAGGGCAGGACTGCTGCTTCCAACAGGAAATCCCGCATCTCCTCCTCCACAACGTGAAAACAATTTCTACTATATGTCTGGCAAACAGTTTGCAGCTTAGAATTCTAGGTGGATCTAAACGTAGTTGTAAATGATACTTCCCTTATACCTGTGAAACAGTTTGCAACATAACCTATTTGAAGAAGGGGAGATAGTCACGATCCTGATCCTCTAAAAAAGAGATGTTTAATATATAGAGGCAAAACGCCTCAGGACGGATTTTCTGTTATCTACAGGGAATCTCGAATCTCCTCCTCTTCAACATGAGGTAGATATCTAAACAGAGATAAAAATACATCAAACAAAATTAACAATAACATATGTATCATTTAAGGGTATGCAAACATGGCATTTTCCATCCCCTAGAGGAACAGCAAATGCGCTTCAGCTGGATCTAGATTTGGCTTTAATCAGCACTTATGATATGTCTATTAAATCGCTTACAGCATAAACAGATTGGAGAAGGGGAGATATTCGCGACCCTCATCGTCCGAAAAAGAAATGTTTAGTGGACAAAGGCAATACGCCTCAGGGCAGATTTTCCGTTTCCAACAGGAAATCACGAATCTCCTCCTCTACAACCTGAAACAGGCATCTAAACAGAAACATAGGTACATACAACAGGACTTATAATGACATATAAATCATTTGAAAAAAGTGCTATCATATCATTTTTTGTCTCTCAGGAGAGCAGCAGCCGAGGAAATTTGTCCTCCTATAGATGGTTTTTGTGGCCCAGGTGTGAAATCTAGGGCTCCAGCACGTAATTTAGGTTGAAAGGCCTGAGGGGATGTATCTAGGCCAGAAGTATTAGGCATTGAGTCCCTTCTTGTTCTGGGTTCAGACGTTACCAGACCCCACTCTTTTAACAAGTCAAATCCCTCCTGGATGGTAAGAATGGTATGGGTTTCGCCTTTATTTGAAACTACCAATTTCGTCGGGTATCCCCATCTATACCTAATATTTTCTGCTCTTAGGATTTGGGTAATGTTCCTAAAGGTCCTTCTTCTTTGTAGAGTGAAGCTTGAGATGTCTGGAAATACCGAGAGCTGCTGAAATTTAGCTGGTAGTTTTGGTTTATTGGCCAATTCTTTTAGTATCTTCTCCTTATGAGTGAAAAAATGTATCCTAGCGAGGACATCTCTCGGCTTATCTTGAGAAACCGACCGTGGTCTTGCCACCCTGTGGACCCTGTCTAGTAGAAAACTTGTCGGGTCAGTTTCAGGCAGTATAGCCTTGCAAAACTCTAAAACATAGGGTTCCAGATCTTGTGAGCCAATATCTTCAGATATTCCTCGGAATCTCAAATTATTCTGTCTGGACCTGTCCTCCATATCAGCCAATTTTATCTCCAAGTCTGATAACTGGGTTGCCAAGCTCTGGGAATATGCCAGGAGATGGGCCTGATCTACCGCAAGATCTTCTTGCTTGCGTTCTAGGGTGTCCGTCCTTTCTCCCAGTGACGCAATTTCTCTGCGCAGCTCAGCTGTAGAACCCTTTATTTCTTTAGTTAACGTGTCTTGAAGAAGGTTCATGCGCTTGGTGAGAGCATCAACAATAGATGTAGACATTGCGTCTGGTGTGGGAGCTTGAGAATTAATACTGTTGTCAGATTCGCTGTCATCCATGACAGAAGCAGAGTCTCGGTATGTTTGAGACAAATGGCCTTTAAAGTGGTCAGCTACTGTCTTCTTGGGTGGTTGAGATAGCCTTGGTTTTCTTCTAGAGTTTTGGGACATGCTCAGTTTCCTGTCCTCAGCCGCAGGAGAATAGATAGCTGGAATCTAGTCAGATATTGCACCAAAATGTAGAGTAGCAACTATAAAGAGTAGATTGTAGAAAATTGTGACATAGTCCCCCTGACGTCAATCTTAAGTTAGGCAGCCATATTCAGCATATTAACATCAAACAGGGAGAGGTGTAGCAGTAAATTGTATATTAATAGAATGTCTTGCTTTACATCATATGGAGACTGATTCTTTAATATCCTACAGAGCATAGATAGTGCAGTATTAATTAGGGTGCAGATGCCTGTTAAGTCCCTTTGTCACTGCGCTTGTGTTGTGTGCGCCAGGAGAGTGTAGAGAGAGTCTATTGTGGTCCACTCTGGCCCTGCAATCTGTAGTTGACTTAAATTGAAAGCGTGCTTCAGAATCAACCTCAGTCTAATAATGCAGTGAATAGAGCGTATAGAGGTATTCACAAAAGGCTTGTGTATAGATATGTCAGAAGTGGGCCCTTTCTATTGCTGAGATAAAAAGGTTTCAAATGCGACCTTTAGGGCAGCTATGAGACTGAGGTAAATTGCTGGTGGTCTGACAATAATAAATGTGCTGGTGGCTAACGGTAGGCCTCAGGTGTAGGTAACAGTCTTATAAGCTTTGACAGGGCCTACCGAGGTTAGTAGCTAGATGTCAGGCTCAGTTATCCCGGTTGTGTAGACAGCAGGGTCTTAACATATAAGTGTCCTTATGTGTGTATAGTATTCTTACCCGGTCTCCTCTGCAATGTCTGATCCGCTGCTAGGTCCGGGTAGGCAGGCCGCAAGATGGCGGCGGTTCGCGCCTAATAGGCTGTGGCGCACTTTAATTTTGAAGACTGTCTGTAGGCCCTTTGGCTTTGCTGTGATGGCGCACGCCTTTGCAAACCTGCTGAGTGTCTGGAGTAGCCGAAGCCTGCTATCAGCACTGCGTGCTGTATTAAAACATTTATGTAAGGGCTAATCTTGGTAAATCTGTTGAGTTGCAAAGCCTCCCTGATAGTCTGATAATTGCAACTACAGTGACAGAGCCCCCGGCAGTGTGAGAGAGCAAACTGTTATGAGGGTGAGTCTCCACGTGGGAAGCAGAATCACAAGCTGTAGTGGAGCTGTATTATAATTTAAAATAAAATTCAGGGTATACTTGTGTGTCTCTTTTGAGGTATAAAGTCCCTTATTAATAAGCCCCTGTTAGTGCTTCATCCACAGTGTGAATCAATGTTAGGCCAGTATATTGTGTCACACCTTGTTAGCGGGGAGGATATGAAAGATGGCGCTTCGCCAAAACTACTGTGTCCCTTCTGAGAGTGAGCCCTGGAGTTTTTAGCCGCCTCGGGTGAGTCTCTAGCCCCAGCTATGTGTATAGGTGGTAATGCTGGTTGTGCTGAACTTGTGTAGCGCTGTCTACAAGCGGTTGCCAACCGCTACTTACAGATTTCCCCCGGACAGTTCCGGCGTGTGAGCTCCTTGTCTGCTCTATGATCTGGAGTTGAAATGAGTCCTGTTGAGCTCCGGAGCGGATCCCCAACCCTCCGGAGCAGAGTAGTGCACCTATGTCAGCCTGGTTCTGCAGACAATGCCGTTTGCGTGGGTTGAGGCGGCTGTGCTAGGCGATCAGGTGTAAGTTGCCCGGTGCCTCCTATTAAAGTCACAATAAAACAGCGGCTGTCAGTAAATTAGTTAGGAGGCTGTCCCCAAAATAGCTGGGCACCAGTAAAGGTGAAAGGGGTCCCCTATATAGACTTTAGAAGCTAAAAGTTAAACTTTTTATGTAGGAGCTCTCTGGAATGGCGTCTGATCAGTGCGGTAGTTGGCTCCGCCCCCCAGGGGGTAATACATTTATTATAGGTGGCGGTGGTGTAGGGGGATTTAGATTAGATGCAAAAGAGCTGATTACTTTGTGACAATGCCCCGCAAAAAGCCCTTTTAAAGACTGGTAAAAGAGCTGGTTACTTTAGGGCAATGACCCGCAAAAAGCCCTTTTAAGGGCTGGCAATAGAGCTGTTTACTTTGGGGCAATGCCACGCAAAAAGCCCTTTTCAGGGCTATTTGTAGGGTTAGACTTAGGTTTAGTGGTAGGGAAATTTTAGTATTTTATGGGTTAATTAATTTAATATAGTTAGGTGGCGGCGGTATAGGGAGATTAGATTAGGGGTTAATAATTTAATATAAGTGGCGGCGGTGTAGGGGGATTAGATTAGCGGTTAATAATTTAATATAAGTGGTGGCCGTGTAAGGGGGATTAGATTAAGGGTTAATAATTTTAATATAGGTGGCGGCGGTGTAAGAGGGTCAGATTAGGGGTTAATATAGTTTAAATAGGTAGCGGCGGGGTAGGGGGCTCACATTAGGGGGTAATATAGTTAAAATAGGTAGCGGCGGGGTAGGGGGATCATATTAGGGGGTAATATAGATAATGTAGCTGGCGGCGGGGTCCGGGAGCGGCGGTTTAGGGTTAATATATTTATTATTTATTAGTGAGAGGGGGGATAGTGGATAGAGCAGTATACGTGTCGTGCTATGTTTAGGAGGCGTGTTAGACAGTACGGGTGATTGAATAACTTAGTCAGTTTTTTTATGCGGCGGCAGTTTCTAAAGTGCCGTAAGTCACTGGCGACTCCAGAAATTTGTACTTATGCAGATTTTTGGACATCGCTGGTTTGTCAGACTTACGGAACTTTAGCATCTGACAGCGCCGTATATAAGATAGCTCGAGCTGTGAGCTGAAACTATGGGTGGCGCAGGTTTCCACGCTTGCGCCGAAACCTGCGCCATATATCGGATCACGCCCAAAATACTTAGCTGTAAAATGAACCCTAAGCTAGCTACATATAACTAATAGTTACATTGTAGCTAGCTTAGGGTTTATTTTTATTTTACAGGCAAGTTTGTATTTATTTTAACTAGGTAGAATAGTTACTAAATAGCCATTAACTATTTAATAACTACCTAGCTAAAATAAATACAAATTGACCTGTAAAATAAAACCTAACGTGTCTTACACTAACACCTAAACTAACCCTACAATTAAATAAATTCCCTAAATGAAATACAATTAACTAAATTGAAAACAATTAGCTAAATTACAAAAAAAGAAACACTAACTTACAGAAAATAAAAAACAAATTACAAGATCTTTAAACTAATTACACATAATCTAATAGCCTAAACTAAACTACCAATAGCCCTTAAAAGGGCCTTTTGTGGGGCATTGCCCCAAAGAAATCAGCTCTTTTACCTGTAAAAAAAAATACAAGCAAATTCCCCCAACAGTAAAACCCACCACCCACACAACCAACCCACCAAATAAAACCCAACTAAAAAAACCTAAGCTCCCCATTGCCCTGAAGAGGGCATTTGGATGGGCATTGCCCTTTAAAGGGCATTTAGCTCTATTGCGGCCCAAATCCCTAACCTAAAAATAAAACCCACCCAATACACCCTTAAAAAATCCTAACACTAACCCCCAAAGATCCACTTACTGGGAGAAGTCTTCATCCAAGCGGCAAGATGTCCTCAATGAAGCCGGCAGAAGTGGTCCTCCAGACAGGCAGAAGTGGTCCTCCAGACAGGCAAAAGTCTTCACCCAGATGGCATCTTCTATCTTCATCCTTCCGACGTGGAGCGGCTCCATCTTCAAGACATCTGGCGCAGAGCATCCTCTTCAATCGACGGCTTCTTCTGGAATGAATGTTTCTTTAAGTGACGTCATCCAAGATGGCGTCCCTTAGATTCCGATTGGCTGATAGAATTCTATCAGCCAATTGGAATTAAGGTTGAAAAAATCCTATTGGCAGATTCAATCAGCCAATAGGATTGAGCTCGCATTCTATTGACTACTACTGCCCGTCTGGAGGACCACTTCTGCCGGCTTCGTTGAGGACATCTTGCCGCTTGGATGAAGACTTCTACCGGTAAGTGGATCTTCGGGGGTTAGTGTTAGGATTTTTTAAGGGTGTATTGGGTAGGTTTTATTTTTAGGTTAGGGCTTTGGGCAGCAATAGAGCTAAATGCCCTTTTAAGGGCAATGCCCATCCAAATGCCCTTTTCAGGGCAATGAGGAGCTTAGGTTTTTTTAGTTAGGGTTTTATGTGGGGGGTTGGTTGTGTGGGTGGTGGGTTTTACTGTTGGGGGGTTTGTTTGTATTTTTTTTTACAGGTAAAAGAGCTGATTTATTTGGGGCAATGCCCCACAAAAGGCCTTTTTAAGGGCTATTGATAGTTTAGTTTAGACTAGGTTTTTTTATTTTGGGTGGGCTTTTTTTATTTTGATAGGGCTATTAGATTAGGTGTAATTCGTTTAAAGATCTTGTAATTTGTTTTTTATTTTCTGTAATTTAGTGGGGTTTTTTTGTAATTTAGCTAATTGTTTTGAATTTATTTAATTGTATTTAATTTAGGGAATTTATTTAATTGTAGCGTTAGGTTAGGTGTTAGTGTAAGACAGGTTAGGTTTTATTTTACAGGTCAATTTGTATTTATTTCAAGCTAGGTAGTTATTAAATAGTTAATAACTATTTAGTAACTATTATACCTAGTTAAAATAAAACAAACTTGGCTGTAAAATAAAAATAAACCCTAAGCTAGCTACAATGTAACTATTAGTTATATTGTAGCTAGCTTAGGGTTTATTTTACAGGTAAGTATTTAGTTTTAAATAGGAATTATTTAGTTGTTAATACTAAGGTTTATTTAGATTTATTTTAATTATATTTAAGTTAGGGGGTGTTAGGATTAGGGTTAGACTTAGGTTTAGGGGTTAATAAATTTAGTATAGTGGCGGGGACATTGGGGGTGGCATATTATGGGTTAATAAATGTAGGTAGGTGGCGGCGTTGTTAGGGACAGCAGATTAAGGGTTAATATGTTTATTATAGTGGCGGCGCGGGTTGGGGGCGACAGATTAGGGGTTAATAAGTGTAGGTAGGTTGCGGCGACATTGGAGGCGGCAGATTAGGGGTTAATAAGTATAATGTAGGTGTCAGCGATGTCCGGAGTGGCAAATTAGGGGTTAATAAATTTAGGTAGGTGGCGACGATGTTAGGGATGGCAGATAAGGGGTTAGTATGTTTATTATAGTGGCGGCGACGTTGGGGACAGCAGATTAGGGGTTAATAAGTGTAGGTAGGTTGCAGCGATGTTGGGGGCAGCAGATTAGGGGTTAAAAAGTATAATGTGGGTGTCGGCGATGTCGGGGGCGGCAGATTAGGGCTTACTAAGTAAAATGTAGGTGTTGGCGATGTTGGAGGCGGCATATTAGGGGTTAATAAGTGTAAGTTTAGGGGTGTTAAGACTCAGGGTTCATGTTAGGGTGTTAGGTGTAAACATAAAATGTGTTTCCCCATAGGAATCCATGGGGCTGCGTTACTAAGCTTTACGCTGCTTTTTGGCTGGTGTTAGACTTTTTCTCAGCCGACTCTCCCCATTGATGTCTATGGGGAAATTGTACACGAGTACGTACAACAAGCTCACCGCTGACTTAAGCAGCGCTGGTATTGGAGTGCGGTATGGAGCACAATTTTGCTCTACTCTCATTTCTTGCCTTTTAACGCCGGGTTTAATGCCGGGTTTGTAAAAACCTGTAATACCAGCGCTTTAGGAAAGTGAGAGGTAACAATAACGTGCAAGTTAGTAACGCACAGCTCATAATGCAAAACTCGTAATCTGTCCATAAGTTTGGCTTCTTGATCTTGTCGGGTTAGCACACAAGCCTAAACAGTTTATTCTCAACTTTTAATACAAACGCAATGCAACACTCGCAAAAAAACTAATTCTAGCACAGTTAAAGGGACAGTATACACCAGTTTTCATATAACACACTACTATAAATAATAAGATGCACTTATACTGATCTAAAAATCCAGTATAAAACCATTTAAAAACGTACTTAAAAGCTCCCAGTTTAGCAAGAAAGCAGACACTCCCCCGCTCCCCATTCAACTGCATATGAAAAGACTCTTTACACAAACAGGAGCAAGTTGGAGTAGGTATACATCAGTATTCTCCTAAAACTTTGGGGCTTGGTTAGGATAAAAAAATCAGTGCAATGTTTTTTAAAAATAAGCAATACTATACTTAAAAAAAAAAAAAAGCTATATAGGTTATATAAATGGATCATCTATAGGACATTTATGCAAAGAAAAATCTAGTGTATAATGTCCCTTTAAATAATGCTCCACTTGTATTCTGGCCCTATATGTTGTAGAACTGTAAATTGTTATGTCAATGATTAATGTTTGTTTTGTATAGTAATTCATTATTCATTATTTTTGGTGAAGTATTACAAAATGATATCAAAGCCTCAAGCCAACTAGTATTGATATTTCCTGGACATTCCAACCTTTTACAACAAAGCTCTTTTTGGTGATTATTTTCTTGCCATGATTGGAAATCTTTAAAAAAAAAAAAAAAAGACGGATTAAATTCTAAGTATTTGCAAGACTTAAAGACAATGATGATACATATATAAATAAACAACCAAATCAAGGAAAGGGAAATATCAGCTGAAGCAGATCACATTATAAAAGGCATTGTTTTATATACACACAGTAGTGCAAGTGATATTGCTTGTTTTCCTAATTTTGTACTGTGCCACTTATTTAATCATGTTTCTAATGCAGATGACCCCCTATTTAGGGACTACGTTATTCCACAAATAAAACACACAAACTCAAAAGTTGGGGTAAAAAGGCTGCAGCTTGTTTATTAACAACAACTTAACATATAAGTAAAACCCATAAATAACCAATAATAACTTAACTGTAAAACCCTCACGGGGATTGCCATGTAACCCATTGTATCTCCGTTCCACAGGTCCCCTCCGGAACCGTAATAGACCTCTCCTGCCTGGCAGGAGGTACCCCAGCAGACTTCACCACCCCCAAAGGCAAGCCCCACCGCCAAGCTGCGACAAGTATTGTTCGCCTCCACAGCCGTAAATCCAGGGAGGGAGGGAGCTTCTTTCACCATCAGGTCCGGACAGAAGATGAGCGTACTTCCTGCTCACAGTCCTTTAAGGACACCCCTGAGGTCCCACCCCTCTCCTACCACCATTGGTCCTTAACTTGCCCTGCTCTGGGGTCAAATGCCCTTCTGAAATAGGCATTTCTCCAGGGCAGGCATGACCCCCTATTTAGGGACTACGTTATTCCACAAATAAAACACACAAACTCAAAAGTTGGGGTAAAAAGGCCGCAGCTTGTTTATTAACAACAACTTAACATATAAGTAAAACCCATAAATAACCAATAATAACTTAACTGTAAAACCCTCACAGGGCTTGCCATGTAACCCATTGTATCTCCGTTCCACAGGTCCCCTCCGGAACCATAATAGACCTCTCCTGCCTGGCAGGAGGTACCCCTGCAGACTTCACCACCCCCAAAGGCAAGCCCCACCGCCACCAGGCCGGCTTATAGCCGCCCCCCGCCACCCACCAAGGCCTTTTCCACCCCTTCTCTGAGATTGAAATTGAACAAGTGTAACCCCACCTCGTTAAGGTGGACTCCATCTCTCAAAAAGAAACACTCCCCCGAACCCCCTTCAAATTCTACGTGCCGAATAGACACCCCACCATTTCGCTCCACAAACTTGCTCAGTATCCTATTGACCTTTCTCCTCGACAACTCCAACCTCCTCACATCCCATGCTGCTCTCCAACTCAAGCGAGGTGTAATCTCAGACCACACTACCCTCAACCCGGGGAACAATTCCCACAAACGTACCAAATCCCTCTTCACCCTGTCCAGCAACTCTTTTTGAGAGATGAAGCCCGTTTCCCCCCGCATGTATCACAAGCATCCCGGGGGGGCTATACAACCTACAACTTTAACTATAACCTGGTCCCATCTCAGTCCCTGATAACCAAACCACCGTAAAAAAAAAGCTATATAGGTTATATAAATGGATCATCTATAGGACATTTATGCAAAGCAAAATCTAGTGTATAATGTCCCTTTAAATAATGCTCCACTTGTAATCTGGCCCTATATGTTGTAGAACTGTAAATCGTTATGTCAATGATTAATGTTTGTTTTGTATAGTATTTCATTATTCATTATTTTTGGTGAAGTATTACAAAATGATATCAAAGCCTCAAGCCAACTAGTATTGATATTTCCTGGACATTCCAACCTTTTACAACAAAGCTCTTTTTGGTGATTATTTTCTTGCCATGATTGGAAATCTTTAAAAAAAAAAAAAAGACGGATTAAATTCTAAGTACGCTCAGAAAAGGACACACTAAATTATCAAGTCACTACGCACGTAGGACCTAAAGCTGTTAGAAGCCCACCTCCCAATACGTCTGATTCGTGCATCCGACATACCCAACATTCTCGCCTCGGTTGCAGCCCCGATTCGAAGTCAAGCTGCGGGAACATTGACACAGAAAGGCGATCGCCGCCAGCCTCCTTCTTACCATGGCCCTTGATACCCCTTGCCTCCCCCACTGCCCCATACACGTCACTAGGACCGTCAACCAACTCCGGGCCGTCATGGCCCCCCCTGCGGCCTTTAATACCTCACACCATTCTTTCCATACCTGTGAGTAAGCCTTCCATGTGGATCCCGCTAGGGCCCCTCGAACCAACCTCATCAGACCCCAAAGTCCACCTTCCACACTTCCCCCGGGCACTGAAACCCTATGTCCTCTGCCAATGGAGCCAGCTCCTGAAACCTATCCCACTGGAAACGAGAATCAGCAATTCCATTGGTCCTACCAGGCACATGCACAGCCCTGAACAAAACATTTCATTTCAGGCACTCCAACACAAACAACCTAAGAAGGACCACCACCGGAGGCGACAATGCTGTCAAGGAATTTACCGCCGACACGACCCCCATATTATCTGAATGGAAAATTACTTTCCTATCACCCAGTAGCTCTGGCCAGATTAGCAGGGAAACCCATAACGGGAACAATTCGAGGAACACCAAGTTCCTCGTCAAGCCTGCTGCCTCCCAGCCCGACGGCCACGGGCCGGCGCACCATTTGCCACCAAGATAAGCGCCAAAGCCATGCGCCCCCGATGCACCCGTAAACAGGTGCACGTCGGGGTCGGCCCAACCGTCCCTCTGAATCAGGGACCGCCCATTGAAGTCCTCAAGGAAACTCAACCATAATGCCATATCCTCCTTCAAACTCTTTGTCAAACGAATATGGTGAAAATGCTCCTTCACCCCCACCGTGGCCAAAGATAGCCTTCGGCAAAAAAACTCTCCCAACCGGGATGATCCGGCAAGCAAAATTTAGCTTGCCCAGCAGGGATTGCATTTCTCGCAGCGTCAGCTTCTGCCGCCCGCAAATCGGCTACCTTGTCCTCAGGCAGGCTACATTCCATGGATTCGGAATCAATGCGTATTCCCAAGAAACTCAGTGCAACGCATGGACCTTCGGACTTGTTAGATGCCACCGGAATACCAAATTCCTTGGCCACCTCCTCAAAAGCGTCCATCAATCTCTGGCAATCAGAACTGCCCGCTGGGCCCACGAACAGAAAGTCATCCAAATAATGGACCACGGAAGGAACACCCGAGGCCTGCCGGACAACCCACTCCACAAAGGAACTGAACTTTTCAAAATAGGAGCACGAGATGGAACAGCCCATCAGCAAGCATAAATCCACAAAAAATTGCCCCTCAAAAGAGCACCCTAAAAGGGGGTGGCATGCCGGGTGAACCGGCAGTAGCCGAAAAGCTGCTTCGACGTCCACCTTCGCCAAAAGGGCCCCCACACCCGCCCTTTTTACCAAAGCTACCGTGTTGTCAAACGACGCGTAACGGACTGCCGCCACGTCCGGATCAATCCCATCATTTACCGAAGAGCCCTTTGGATACGACAGATGGTGATACATGCGGAACTGTCCCTGGGGCTTCTTCGGAACAACTCCGAGTGGGGAGAGCCTTAAATTATGCAAAGGGGGGGCAGAAAAGGGGCCCGCCATATGCCCCAAGGTTACCTCCTTAGTCAATTTTTCCCGAATAATCCCCGGGAAGTCTCTGGCCGATTTTAAATTCCCCGCCCTCCCGGTCCCTTTCAGGTCTTGAAAGGGTATGGGGAAACCCGAACTGAAACCCGTGAAAAGCAGTTCGGTGTCCCCCCGCTTCCCTCGCACATTAGCGTTCCGTTCTAGCCACGGGACCATCTTTCTGATGTCCACTGGCATCTTGGCTCGGTAAACCCACGTCTCCTGTCCTACCCCCGGTCTTACCTTTTTTGAAACACTTTGCAAAGGGGTGAATTCCCCCGTATCCCGAACACTCGTGCTTATATTTGCACGATGCCCCGAATTGGCACTGGCCATCGTTAAACTGGAAACAGAGGCCCTTCCTAAGGGCCACTGCTGCCCCACTCCCCGATGCCGCGGAGTGGGCTCCCCCTCCCCCCCAGACCGAAAGGGCTGTGACCCCCTCAATGGGGTCATTATCTCCAGCCATATCCCCATATCCCTGTCGTCCCACCGCATGTCCGGTCGTATGGCAATCCGCTGGCGGAATTGCTCGTCGTACCTCCACCACCCCATCCCCCCATAAGTACAATACGCCGCTGAGACCTCATCAAAGTAGCAAAACAGGGCGGAACCCTGATCAGGGAACTTCTGAGCCATCACACTTGAGAGGATACAGAATGCCCTGGACCAATTAGCAAAGGTTTTCGGAATCTTCCAATACCTCTTCTTCCGCTCCTCCTCCTCCTTCTTACCTTGCTCCCCTTTTGGGTCCTCCCTCAGCTCAACAAATTGATCTATGGGAAGGAGAGAGAATAATTCTAAGAATTCCCTCTTCCATATCCTTTCCTTCATCTCCGTCGCCAAATGCAACCCTAGGGGGCCGATCGAACATAAGCATGGCCTACGCAATGCCTCACCCGACACCCTGAAAGATGCCACCTCCGAACCACCAGCCGCTGCCTTCGCCCTGCTTGCCCCTCCCGCCGCATCACTTCCGACTCCCGGCCACTGTGTGGCCTCTGTCCCCGACGTCTCACTGTGGCCTGCCCCTGGGGGCACGGCCGCTGGTGCACAACCGCGCCCACGTTCACGCCACTCACGCCCCAGGCTCCCGCCGGGCTCCCCTGACCTTTCAACCTCGCAATCAATTCTTTTAAACCTCTCAACAACTCATTCTGTGACTCATTCCCAGTCCCCTGTGGAATAATAAGTGAAATGGTACCTCTTTGCCCCCCTGCATCCGCTCTGTGCGCAGTCTCCGCTCCCGAGTCCCTTGAAGTCCTAGCTCTGCTTGACCTCCTTCCTTCCCTTCTCGGCGACTCCTGATGCCTCTCCGGAGTCCTCCTTCTAGGCCTAGATTCTCTCCGCCTGTCATCACTCCGACCTTCATGCATCCGGTCTGTCCGCGCCCAGGTAGGTGATAGCCTACGGTCCCCCCCCCTACCCAGAGACACCCCCCCCCACCCGCCTTAGCCCTAACATGCATCACCCCAGCTCCTCCCGCTCCAGACTCCTCTGGGCCACCCTCGCACTAATATACACCCACGCGCTCCCTCCATACCCCAACTTCCCCCCTTTAACCACTGCACCAACCTCCGCTCACTCCCAGGCCTTGTGTGGGCCTGCCCCCCCCCTTCGGGTCTGGTCCTGAGAGGCGAGTGGGACCACCCCCGCCTCCGAGTAGGCTTCCGGCATCTGCTGCGAGACCGCTCCCTCCTCCGTGCATTCTCCACCTGTAATTGGACGCCAACAATATCATCAACCATCCTTCCCCGTTCCCTGTCCTCCGCCCCCTGGCATTGCTACCCCCTCTTCCCCCTCTCCCCACACTCCTCAGTGGCGAAATTGACCCCAAAAGCTGCGCCAAGGCATCAAGTTCCCCCACCTGGCCAGCTGTATGCGGCTCCTGTGCGTCTAACTCATGCCGATCATCACCATCGAAATCACTAGGGATATCCTCATAGATGAGGGAATCCCTGTCCCTGTCCCGAGTCCTGTCGAGCTCCTGCCTCAGCACCGGGGTGGAAGCCGCTGGTACTATCACAAAAGACAAAAGGGGAGGGGTGGAAAAGCGTGAGGCAAACATGCACTAGGAACCCAAAAAAACCCAGGGATGGGGGGGTAGGGCAGACCCATCCCCTTGTGTTAGTGCCCCAGTCCCTGTGCAAACCGACACAAACCACCCCCAACCCCGGCGCCACCCCCCTACGTGGGCTCAACCCTCCTCTCTCCACAGTGTACCTGACACCCCACTGAATCCCCCCCCTACCCAGAGACACCCCCCCCACCCGCCTTAGCCCTAACATGCATCACCCCAGCTCCTCCCGCTCCAGACTCCTCTGGGCCACCCTCGCACTAATATACACCCACGCGCTCCCTCCATACCCCAACTTCCCCCCTTTAACCACTGCACCAACCTCCTCCTTGTGTGGGCCCACCCCCCCGTCTATTGCGCACCACCATTTTACCTACGCTCCAATCTCCCGCCTAATCCATCTATCCCTAATTACCCACTGCCAGGCGTGTCGCCCCCCCCCGGCTAACTGCACTATACTGCACCCCTATGGCCCTCGAATATACCATCTCTAGCTCCCCTACGGC